>NC_091954.1:17320814-17338314 GCF_031021105.1 Erythrolamprus reginae | reverse complement strand
ACGAGATAATCTATGTAACTCTCACTGGTGGATTAACTTGCTGAGTTAACATTCCAGCAGCTTTGATACAAAACAGTCTGTATTGGTTGCCGATCAGTTTCCAGTCACAATTCAAAGTGTTGGTTATGACCTATAAAGCCCTTCATGGCATCGGACCAGAATATCTCCAGGACCGCCTTCTGCCGCACGAATCCCAGCGACCGGTTAGGTCCCACAGAGTTGGCCTTCTCTGGGTCCCGTCAACTAAACAATATCATTTTGCGGGACCCAGGGGAAGAGCCTTCTCTGTGGTGGCCCTGGCCCTCTGGAACCAACTCCCCCCAGAGATCAGAATTGCCCCCACCCTCCTTGCCTTTCGTAAACTTCTTAAAACCCACCTCTGCCGTCAGGCATGGGGGAATTGAAATATCTTCCCCAGGCCTAAATAATTTATGTATGGTGTGTTGTGTGCATGTTTTTTAAATTATGGGTTTTTAACTTCGTATTATTAGATTTGTATTGTACATTGTTTCTATCACTGCTGTGAGCCACCCCGAGTCTACGGAGAGGGGCGGCATACAAATTAAATAAATAAATAAATAAATAAATAAATAAATACATACATACATACATACATACATACATACATACATACATACAACGCCCAAATACCAAAACTTTTTATTCTCGGGAACTAAGTAAACAGGGAACTGTTTGATTGTGTTAGGATATGATTGTGTTAGGATATTTGAGCTGGCCTGGAATCAAATAGTGATTTGCCTAATATTTAGCATCTGTGAGTACATGTTCCTATATATGGATGGAGAATCTCAACTATTAATCTTAACAGAGTGGTCAATGCTAGGAATATATTACCTGACTCTAGTTTCTTCCCCAAATCCCCCCAAAATTTAGATGTCTACCGTTGACCTCACCCCGTTCCTAAGAGTTTGTAAGACGTGCAGACGCGCATCAGTGTAACTACCATCCCTGTACAGTGGTACCTCGAGATACGAGTTTAATTCGTTCCGGACCTGGGCTCTTAAGTCGAGCAGCTCTTATCTCGAACGACTTTTCCCCATAGGAATTAATGTAAATAATTTTAATTGGTTCCAGCCCTCAAAAAACTCACAAAGTTAGTCTAAATTATGCAGAAAGACATGTTTTTAATGAAGAAATGTACATGTACATATAAATGAATAATGAAGTTTCTTTCACTTAACTTGTAAACTTTCTTAAACTTTTAAATTTACATATGTTCAACTTCTCTGCCACCCAATCCTGTAGGACAGAGGTCCCCAACCCTTTTTGCACCAGGGACCGGCTTTAAGCGATCAAGAGAGGAATGGGTGAATGAATGGACAGAGGGTGGGAAGGAAGGAAGGAAAGAGGGAAGGGACAGGAACAGAGGAAGGAAGCAAGGAAACTTATGAAAGGGGAGAGTAAGAGAGGAATGAGTGAAGGGAGGGAGGGAGGGAAGGAGGTGGGAAGGAGAAAGAAAAGAAGAAATAGAGGAAGGGAAGGTAAAAGAGAGAAAGAAAAAGAGCAAGAAAGAAAGAAAGAAAGAAAGAAAGAAAGAAAGAAAGAAAGGGGGAAGGGACAGGAACAGAGGAAGGAAGCAAGGAAACTTATGAAAGGGGAGAGTAAGAGAGGAATGAGTGAAGGGAGGGAGGGAGGGAAGAAGGTGGGAAGGAGAAAGAAAAGAAGAAATAGAGGAAGGGAAGGTAAAAGAGAGAAAGAAAAAGAGCAAGAAAGAAAGCTGCAAGCACCCCCCCCCCCCGAGCACCCCAGGCCGGCTGCAACCTTTTAAAACACGCGCACCGCTTCGCAGCTGTCTCCTGAAGCCGAACGCGGAAGTTAGCGTTTGGCTTCAGGAGACAGCTCCTTGGCGCTTGTATCTCGAATTTGGGCTTGTAAGTAGAACAAAAATATCTCTCCCCTCCCAGCTCTTATCTCGAGTTGCTCTTAAGTAGAGCAGCTCTTATGTCGGGGTTCCACTGTACTGATGTCCCCATGTATTCATAAAATATAACGTACTCATAATCATGCTTGTACATCTTACATATTCACAATCATGTTTATATTTTATCTGTAATCATATTAAAAGCATGACAAAATAAATAAATAAATAAAATGTTAGCTTTGAACAAAATTCCCTGCCAAAATTGCTGCATAACTCTTATTATTTATTTATTTATTTATTTATTTATTTATTTGTTTGTTTGTTTGTTTGTTTGTTTATTTATTTAATTTTAATTTTAATTTTTTAATTTATTTATTCATTTGTCCAATACACAAATACATAGGAAGAAAAATAGACATGTAGTAATATATATAAGGGTAAAGTGAACTTTGAGGAGAGGATATATGAAAGAAAGAAAATATATATGATAAGTGAGAGAAAGGAAAGACAATTGGACAGGGGACGAAAGGCACACCAGTGCACTTATGTACGCCCCTTGCTGGCCTCTTGGGAACCTGGAGAGGTCAATCGTGGAGAGTCTAAGGGAGAAATGTTGGGGGTTAGGGGTTGACACAATTGAGTCCGGCAATGAGGTCCACACTTCGATAACTCGATTGTTGAAATCATATTTTTTACAGTCAAGTTTGGAGTGGTTCGTATTAAGTTTGAATCTGTTGCGTGAACTTGTGTTGTTGCGGTTGAAGCTGAAGTAGTCATTGACCGGTAGGATGTTGCAGCATATGGTCTTGTGGGCAATACTCAAATCGTGTTTTAGGCGCCGTAGTCCTAGGTCTGCCCTATCTCTAATAAGTGTTCCCATTTATGTGTGTCCATGGGAGATCATAATGAGTGGAATGGTGAATTCATATGTGTATGTGTATAAGCAGCATGTGGTGGTTTGTCAAGTGAGGTTCCTGCATCTTTGCTGGCATTTTTCTGGGCAGCCTCTGGAGGGAAATTGGTGGCAGTCTGATTACTGGCTCCATCATTTTATTTAAAGAGAAATCTCCTTGGCATCTTTTTTTCACAGGAAGCTAATGGCTCTGTCTTATGCTTCTGAAGGTGACAGAGAGGACAGGATGGGTGTCAAGCTAAATTCCATTTTCAAGATGAGATTAAAGATTTCAAAGTAGATTTAAGTGCTGTATTGTGTAGATGAAGATTTGGCAAACCCGTTGAGAACAGAAGGCAAAAAAGAAAAAAGGAAATGTCTTTTTTTTTTTAAGGTTATCTCCTCTGGCATAAACATACATACTGACATAAACACAATGCAAATAGAACAAATTAGCACTAATGATATAAAAATACAAAAGAGGTGTGCCTGTCTGTTCCGGATCTTCATCTATCCCAGCGACCGGTTAGGTCCCACAGAGTGGGCCTTCTCCGGGTCCCGTCAACAAAACAATGTCGTTTGGTGGGGCCCAGGGGAAGAGCCTTCTCTGTGGTGGCCCCGGCCCTCTGGAACCAACTCCCCCCAGAGATTAGAATTGCCCCCACCCTCCTTGCCTTTTGTAAACTCCTTAAAACCCACCTCTGTCGTCAAGCGTGGGGGAACTGAGACATCTCCCCCTGCCTATGTAGTCCTAGTGCATGATATGACTATATGTATGTTTTTTATATTGGGGTTCCTTGCTTTTAGATTTTTAAATGTATAATTGTTATCTTAGATTTTAATTATTAGATTTGTCAATATATATTGTTTTTGTCACTGTTGTGAGCCGCCCCGAGTCTGCGGAGAGGGGCGGCATACAAATCTAAATAATAGTAATAATAATAATAATAATAATAATAATAATAATAATAATAATAATAATAATAATAATCTCCACATCTCTATAGATGGCCATTCCCTTCTTACTTCCCTGATTTTCTTCTCGGGATTAAGGTGAATTTATTACCTAATAGGAGATTTCTTACCTGGAGAGATGTTATTTAACCAAGATGGGAAGCAACATGGGAATTATTTTTTTTTAAGTTTAGGAAAGTTTTTTGCCTCCAGAAAAGTCTTGGGAAGAAAAGTCTCACATGCGAACAAATACGGGCCCTGATTTCTCATTACAGTAACAAATCTGAATCCGTCAACCAATTTTTAATCCTGGCATATGAGAGAAAGAAAATTTTGGAATGTACAGAATCAGATGACAATAGAATTAAACCAGAATATTTTCAAGTTTGGAATTTATTTTATAATCTGTTGGAAAGGAAGAACAGAAATAAAAAAGATGCTGTATAAATGTATATTGATATTTAATTTTAAAAATGACTATAGGACTCTATAAGTTTGGATATATTTACTAATAGATTTGTAGAGAAAAACTGTAAAGAAATACAGTTTCTAAGATATATATATATATATATATATATATATATATATATATATATATATATATATATATGACATATATATGACATATATATGACATATATATGACATATATATGACATATATATGACATATATGACATATATATATATATATATATATATATATATATATATATATATATATATGTAGATTGTTCTGAGTTCGGGTTTTGCCCTGTGTAATATTTTGCATGTTTATGCAACGTTTCGGTGAAATCACATTCACCATCATCAGGCTGAAGTTTCCAAGCTTCGTGCTGTTGTAAAATGGAATTTCACGAAGCTTGGAAACTTCAGCCTGATGATGGTGAATGTGATTTCACCGAAACGTCGCATAAACATGCAAAATATTACACAGGGCAAAACCTGAACTCAGAACAATCTACATACATATACCCGTGAAAATTTACGAAAACAAATATATATATATATATATATATATATATATATATATATATATATATATATATATATATATATGTAGATTGTTCTGAGTTCGGGTTTTGCCCTGTGTAATGTTTTGCATGTCTATGCGACGTTTCGGCGAAATCACATTCACCATCTTCAGGCTGTAGTTCCAATCTTTGTGTTGTTTTAAATGGAATGTTTGCAACTGACATTTCTTCCTAGTATGTAGTGTGGGGGTGGAGATTTGCTTTGAATGTAGCAAATAGATTGGGTGACCACGTTTCAGTGATCTGATTGGTTGGTGTAATCATAGTTATTAGAAGGAATGATATGGAGATTTTTTTGGTGTTTTGTTTAAGGCTAATTTCCAAATATAAAATTCTAAAATCATAATTATTAGAACGATTGACATGCTGATTATTATGAAGTGTTTATTTTGTTTAAGGCTGGTTTCCAAATCTCTGGCAGGTGGGAGGTATCATCTCTTTTATTTAGACAAAGGGGTCTTCTCTCAATTTCGATAGCTTCTAGAGAAATTCTTCTATATAAATTCTCTGTTTTGTGGAGTAATTTAGTTTTTTCAAAGTCAATTTCGTGCCCTGTTTTTTTAATGTGCTGGACAAGGGAGGAGGTCTTTTCTTGTTTTTTGACTGCATTCACATGTTCTGCTATGCGTTGGCTCACTCTTCGGTTAGTTTGTCCAATGTATGTGGCTGCACATGTTTTGCAAGGGATTTCATAGATTCCTTGGTATTCCAATTGGATTTTATCTTTGGGGCTCCTTAGGATATTAGATATTTTTTGGTTAGTGCAAAATGAGGTTTTGATGTTATGTTTGTGCAGAATTTTACTAATTTTATCCGTGGTGCCTTTGATGTAAGGAAGGATGGTGGTGCCATTGTCCTGTTCTTGATCTTGTTTTTTGGGGGGTGTCTCTTTATTGATTAGGTTTGTTATTGTTTTCTCTTTGAATCCATTAGAAATTAGTACATCTTTGAGTTTGTTCAATTCAGTTTTTAAGTGCTCATGGTCAGCTAAGCGTTTGGTTCTGGTGATGAGAGTTTTGGCCACTGAGGTGATTTGTGCGGGGTGGTGGTGTGAGTGTGCATTTAGATAACGGTTGGTATGGGTTTTCTTTTGGTAGATAGTATGTCCTAGGCTGCCATTGGGTTTTTTATAGACCAGTACATCTAGAAAGGGAAGTTGATCATTGATTTCTGTTTCCATAGTAAACTGTATTTTGGGGTGTAGGCTGTTGAGATGTGTGAGGAAATTGTCTAGTTTTTCTTTACCATGTGGCCAAATTACAAAGGTATCATCAACATATCTCAGCCAAAGTTTGGGTTTGTATTTGGCTTGCTCTAAAGCATTATTTTTGAAATATTCCATATAGAGGTTGGCTATGACAGGTGATAGAGGTGATCCCATGGGGGCTCCCTCTATCTGTTTATATCTTTGTTCATTATAGATGAAGTATGTATTGGTCAGGCAGTGGTTGGTAAGGTCTAGGATATATTTGGGGGGTTTGTGTTTGTCCTGGATAGCTGTCAAGGCTTCTTTAATAGGTATTTGTGTGAACAGGGACACGACATCGAAACTTACTGCCTGACCAATACATACTTCATCTATAATGAACAAAGATATAAACAGATAGAGGGAGCTCCCATGGGATCACCTCTATCACCTGTCATAGCCAACCTCTATATGGAATATTTCGAAAATAATGCTTTAGAGCAAGCCAAATACAAACCCAAACTTTGGCTGAGATATGTTGATGATACCTTTGTAATTTGGCCACATGGTAAAGAAAAACTAGACAATTTCCTCACACATCTCAACAGCCTACACCCCAAAATACAGTTTACTATGGAAACAGAAATCAATGATCAACTTCCCTTTCTAGATGTACTGGTCTATAAAAAACCCAATGGCAGCCTAGGACATACTATCTACCAAAAGAAAACCCATACCAACCGTTATCTAAATGCACACTCACACCACCACCCCGCACAAATCACCTCAGTGGCCAAAACTCTCATCACCAGAACCAAACGCTTAGCTGACCATGAGCACTTAAAAACTGAATTGAACAAACTCAAAGATGTACTAATTTCTAATGGATTCAAAGAGAAAACAATAACAAACCTAATCAATAAAGAGACACCCCCCAAAAAACAAGATCAAGAACAGGACAATGGCACCACCATCCTTCCTTACATCAAAGGCACCACGGATAAAATTAGTAAAATTCTGCACAAACATAACATCAAAACCTCATTTTGCACTAACCAAAAAATATCTAATATCCTAAGGAGCCCCAAAGATAAAATCCAATTGGAATACCAAGGAATCTATGAAATCCCTTGCAAAACATGTGCAGCCACATACATTGGACAAACTAACCGAAGAGTGAGCCAACGCATAGCAGAACATGTGAATGCAGTCAAAAAACAAGAAAAGACCTCCTCCCTTGTCCAGCACATTAAAAAAACAGGGCACGAAATTGACTTTGAAAAAACTAAATTACTCCACAAAACAGAGAATTTATATAGAAGAATTTCTCTAGAAGCTATCGAAATTGAGAGAAGACCCCTTTGTCTAAATAAAAGAGATGATACCTCCCGCCTGCCAGAGATTTGGAAACCAGCCTTAAACAAAATAAACACTTCATAATAATCAGCATGTCAATCCTTCTAATAATTATGATTTTAGAATTTTATATTTGGAAATCAGCCTTAAACAAAACACCAAAAAAATCTCCATATCATTCCTTCTAATAACTATGATTACACCAACCAATCAGATCACTGAAACGTGGTCACCCAATCTATTTGCTACATTCAAAGCAAATCTCCACCCCCACACTACATACTAGGAAGAAATGTCAGTTGCAAACATTCCATTTAAAACAACACAAAGATTGGAACTACAGCCTGAAGATGGTGAATGTGATTTCGCCGAAACGTCGCATAGACATGCAAAACATTACACAGGGCAAAACCCGAACTCAGAACAATCTACATACATATACCCGTGAAAATTTACGAAAACAAATATATATATATATATATATATATATATATATATATATATATATATATGTAGATTGTTCTGAGTTCGGGTTTTGCCCTGTGTAATGTTTTGCATGTCTATATATATATATATATATATATATATATATATATATATATATATGTCACATGTTTAAGCTGAATTTGAAAATTAAGGGAGACTAGGATAGATCTATTTCGGCCTTATTTTGGCCTCATCAGCTAGCCATACCCACTGGGACTTGAACCTGCAACCTTTGCCTTGTAAGGCAGAGAATTATCCTCTAGGCTACAGTATCCAATCCCTTCAGCTCTGTACCAGGGAAGGGTTACATACATACATATATATATATATATATATATGTTAAATGTTTATAGCTGGAATTTTAAAATTAAGGGAGACCAGGATAGATCTATATATATATATTGTAGGATTTGGAAATTTCTGGCGATGTTTCGACGAGGTCCCACTCGTCATCTTCAGGCTGGTGTTTTTCTCCTTGTCCTAGGGTGAACACAGCGAGACCTGAGCTGCCTTCCTTCTATAAATACTGGTGGCTGGGTGTGGTTTGATGGCTCAGCAATTGCCTGCTGTGTAGAAACTTCCTGGTGAGTCAGTGGGGTAACACCTGGGGTCATTGATGTAGCTGAGGTATGCTGATTAGTTAATGGTTGTGGATTAGGCATGATATCCTGTATCCTAATCCACAACCATTAACTAATCAGCATAACTCAGCTACATCAACGACCCCAGGTGTTACCCCACTCACTCACCAGGAAGTTTCTACACAGCAGGCAATTGCTGAGACATCAAACTACACCCAGCCACCAGTACCTTGTCGAAACGTCACCAGAAATTTCTAAATCCTACACGGGAAGAAACCCAAATATACCAAGACCGTCATGCCTGTACCCGTGAAAATCTAAGAAATGGATAATAACTATTTAAGAAGAAACTTGAAATAAACTACTTTATTTTCCATCTGATAATGGAGTTGACTCTCTGGGAGAGGATATAGACATAAACACTCTAGAAAATGTCCAGAGATATTTTACCAGAAGAGCCCTCCACTCCTCCACTTGCAACAGAATACCCTACACAATTCTAGGTTTAGAAAGCTTAGAACTACGTTGCCTTAAACACGATCTAAGCATAGCCCATAAAATCATCTGCTACAACATTCTTCCTGTCGATGACTACTACAACTTCAACCACAACAACACACGAGCACACAACAGATGCAAACTTAAAGTAAACCGCTCTAAACTCGACTGCAGGAAATAGGACTTTAGTAATCAAGTAGTTGATGCATGGAACTCACTACCAGACTCTGTAGTATCATCACCTAAGCCCCAAAACTTTACCCTTAGACTATCCACTGTTGACCTCTCCCGATTCCTAAGAGGTCAGTAAAGGGTGTGCATAAGTGCCTTCCATCCACTGTCCTAATGTTTCCCTTTTACTAGTATCATGTATATAAATATTGTTATATCTTTGTATGCCACCAATACATAAAAAAATAAATAAATAAAAATAAATACATTTAAAATAAATAAATAATAAATAAATAAATAAATAAATAAATTGAAAAAACTATGCAGGTAATCTTCAATTTCTAACAGTTTGTTTAGTGACTACTTGAAGTTACAATGGCATTGGAAAAAGTGATTTATGATCAGTTTTCATACTTATGACCATTGGGGGCATCCACATGTTCACACGATCAAAATTCAGCCACTCATATTTATGACAGTTTCAATATCCTGAGATAATGTGATCCCGTTTTGTGACTGTCTGACAAGCAAAGTCAATGCGGAAGCCAGATTTACTTAACAACCATGCTACTAAAGTAACAAACTGCAGTGATTACATTCAGCAACCGTGGTAACAAAGGTTGTAAGATGGAGCAATGTACTTACTTACTATCTGTATGACTTGGGTTGTAGATTGGTCCTCCCTCACCTAAAACCATTTAACAATAATTTGTTCCGTAGTGTTAAAGGTTGTAGTCATTTGTACATTTTGGATTGCACTTCGCTGAAAATGCTAAAGTACCCTATGTAAAGATAGTTTTTATTGATAATGGGTTTGATTTTTTTTTCTTTTGGCAGCTTCGCAAAGCAATAATTGATCATATCTCTGACTCCTTCATGGACACCACTGTGCCTCTCCTAGTGCTCACTGAAGCCGCTAAAAACGGGCATGAAAAAGAAATCAAAGAATATGCTGCAATATTTTCAGAGCATGCACAGAGACTTATGGAGGTGAGGCTGATAGAAATGCCCTATAATATACAACATACAATGAGTGAGGGATTATATTTGTTTTTTCTTAGCAGGATTTATTGGTTTATGTGTTTTGGTATCAACTGATTTCAATTCACCGAGACGTTGTTATAGTTCTTGCTTTAGCATTCTACAATTTTTATTGTTGCTCTCATTTGAACCATATACTGTAGTTAAGTTGTCATTATGAATTATTTACTATCTATACCCATACTTATATCTATAAACCATTAACTCTAGGTAATGTGGGAAAATAAATAAATACAGTGGTACCTCATGATACGAACCCCTCGCCATACGAACAACCCGAGATACGAACCAGGGGTTCGGATATTTTTTGCCTCTTTTTACAAATGTTTTCCGTCTTATGAACCCGCCCCCGCCGCCCGGCTGTCGATTTTTGAAACAGCCGGGGGCGTTCTCGGCATCCTCCTGAACCCGAACGCCAAACCTGAACTTCCGGGTTCGGCGTTCGGGAGGTCGCCGAGAAGCCCCCCGGCTGTTTCAAAAGGTGACAGCTGGGCAGCAGGGCTTCTCGGTGGCCACCCGAACCCGAACTTTTGCCGAACTTCCGGGTTCGGCATTGGGAGAATGCTGAGAAGCGCCCGGCTGTTTCAATTGAAACAGCTGGGCGGCGGCGTTTTTTTGCATTTTTTTCCCCGTTGCACGCATTAATTCATTTTTCATTCTTTCCAATGGGAAACAATGTTTCGCCTTAAGAACTTTTCGCCTTACGAACCTACCCCGGGAACCAATTAGGTTCGTAAGACGAGGTATTACTGTACAAGCCACAAATATAGGCAGGCCGAAACTGAAAGTAGAACTCCCATGAAAAATAATTAGGCAAAATGATTTGTCAAAAATAATTTTGTCTTAATTAAATTCAAATTAATTCCAGTTAATTTATTGTCTGATCCTCAACAGTCTATTCCATTCAACGCTGGTCAAAAGAAAGAACTGTTAAACTTTTCCTTACACCTCACCAGGAAGTTTTGTTACCGTGGCGGCCAAAACATTACATTCTTTGCTACAGAAAGCACTTCTGAGCAATTAGGAGACATGATCGTTCCTTTTCCCATTCAACTTTGAACTTCAGAAACTGATTTGCATGTAGGGAATAATTTATGGCTGGATGGAAAATATTCCAAATTATATAATTTCATGTAAGGAATACATCTGATTTTGCTTAGGGAATGCAAATGTCAAATTACATTGGAAAGAACATTGCAATACTATTTTACTTTAATATTAATTATTGTCTATAGTTTTTCTGTTGTTAGCATAATCAGTATGTTACATTTATTTAAGGAGTTGAAGAGTATGATGTCAGGAAGTGATATTTTTATGTTTGTGTTCACCTGTGCGTGAAGAAAAATAATTCAAATAATCTTGATTTTTATTCAAAAAATTACTTTTCTTCTAGTATTTATCAGCTCTTTAATAGCATCCATGCTTTCTTTACTGCACAAGCTGTTTTATGTTAATTATCTTTTCAAGGATACGATATCATGGTATCTGAGCAATTTTGGAATATGTAACACTGCATTAAACAGAGAAAGAAAAGGAATTATTAAGTTGACTTAAAATAAATGACATTATTATAGAGATGATGCCTATGCATGTAAATGAAGAATTTCGTGATTTGAAACATGGTTCATAATCATTAAATACTTTCTGGTTATGAAGGGAAAATGTGCAAACAGGGTGTTCTTTTTTGGTTTTATTTCTCCTAAAAATGGTTCCTCAGGGATAGTAGGTTAGGAATTCTTACCAATAGAAAAGAATATAGTGCAATTCTTATCACTTCCTTGTAGGATTGAATTTTGGTGGTTGGTCCAAACTAAGGAGGATATTAGAATAGTTTATATCATGGCATTTTTATTTATTTATTTATTTATTTATTTATTTTGTCCAATACATAATACACATTGAAGAGAAAGATATGTAATAATATAAGTAAAGAATAGAAGAAAAGATATAAAAGTATAGGTGAACATATTTGAAAGGAAGAAAAGATAAATGAGATAAGGAGAGACAATTGGACAGGGGACGGAAGGCACACTGGTGCACTTATGCACGCCCCTTACTGACCTCTAAGGAACCTGGAGAGGTCAATCGTGGATAAGATCTTGTGGGCAATACTTAGATCGTGTTTTAGGCGACGTAGTTCTAAGCTTTCTAGACCTAGGATTGATAGTCTGCGTTCGTAGGGTATTCTGTTTTGAGTGGAGGAGTGAAGGGCTCTTCTGGTGAAGTATCTTTGGACATTTTCAAGGGTGTTGATGTCCGAGATGTGGTATGGGTTCCAGACAGATGAACTGTATTCAAGGATGGGTCTGGCAAAAGTTTTGTAGGCTCTGGTGAGTAGCGTGAGATTGCCAGAGCAGAAGCTGCGTAGGATCAGGTTAACAACTCTAGAAGCCTTTTTGGCGATATTGTTGCAGTGGGCTTTGGCACTTAGATCATTTGATATTAGTATTCCAAGGTCATTTAATGAGTGGGGGTTAGCTGTGAGATTTTATTTATTCAGTTTATATATGAGGTTCGGATTCTTTTTGCCAATGTGGAGGGTAGAACAGTTGCTGGTTAATATTTGAAGTTGCTAGACCAATGTGAGACAAAGTCGAGGTCTTTTTGGAGAGTAGATGTGTTGTCCGTGGTGTTGAAAAGTTTTACATCTAAGAGCTTTTGCCAACTTAGCAAAAGCACATTTTAAGATGTGTGGATGTCAGCTCCCAAAGTCTGGGCAACTCTAGGAATTGAACTCCTTGCATCTTAAAATTACCAAATTTGAAAAATCCTGATTTACTTAGATTATATTTTAATGGGGCTATCATTCTTGGATTGCAGTATTTGGAATGGCCACTAGGAGGCAGGAAATAGTCTTTTGAAAATGTCTTTGTTGCCATGTCCTGGCTGCCTAGTTTTCTGCAGTCATAATTTTGATGGTATGTGTTTTAATGATGAAATTTTCAGTGACAGTCTGGTTGAATTATAAGGCTGCAGAGGCTGCCAATCTGCCACTTGAAATAGCATGAGTTATTTTTTTAAAACACATAAATGTGTTACCCTTGCCCTCATCATATTCAAAATGAGGCTTTTAAAGTTTGGGGAATTGCTCAAAATTGATGCATTGCTTCAGACTTTGAATTTGTTAATGTGTGTGCTGGTCTTCAGCCTAAGTTTGTTAATTTCATTATTTAAAAAAATAATGGGAGTCAAGTATGGAAATGCTTTATTAAACTGTAAGCAAAGTGATCTAATCCAACCCCCAACACTTCTCCCTTAGACTCTCCACGATTGACCTCTCCAGGTTCCTAAGAGGCCAGTAAGGGGCGTATATAAGTGCACTGATGTGCCTATTGTCCCCTGTCCAATTATCTTTCCTTATCTCATATGTCATATATATTCTCTCCTTATCTATATCTATATATCTATATCTATATCTCTATATATTCTCTCCTTATCTCTTATATCATATATACTCTCTCCCTCCCATCTACTTCTCTTCTTTTTACTTTCTATCGTCATATATATTACTTAATGTCTATTCTCTTCCATATGTATTGTATATTGGACAAATAAATAAATATGGATGAAAACAAGAATAGACCAACCAGACCTACCAAATGAAAGGTTGTGTAACAAACTAAGATAGAGGGCAAGTATAAGATACATAAATCTGGGCTGAATAGAGAATGAGATCTCATTTATATTTAGGAATTCTGCACGACTCCATTTGTGTTCTAGTGTTGTGTTGTGAGTAAAGAAAAAAGAAATAAATTTCTTCTCCTTGTGAGAAATACAAATGAAAGGAAAAAATCATGAAAAATTAGGTTTATTTTATTTTATTTATTTATTTATTGGATTTATATGCCGCCCCTCTACGCAGACTCGGGGCGGCTAACAACAGTAATAAAACAGCATATAATAATAATCCAATACTAAAAACAATTAAAAACCCATTATTATAAAAACCAAACACACATACACATATACCACGCATAAAATTGTAGAGGCCTAGGGGAAAGAGTATCTCAATTCCCCCATGCCTGGCGGCAGAGGTGGGTTTTAAGCAGCTTACAAAAGGCAAGGAGGGTGGGGGCAATTCTAATCTCTGGGGGGAGTTGGTTCCAGAGGGCCGTGGCCACCACAGAAAAGGCTCTTCCCCTGGAAGAGCTAACTGGTCGCTGGTATTCGTGCAGCAGAAGGCGGTCCCTGAGATAATCCGGTACTAATGGTAACCTTTGTAAACCCTCGTCCATAGAGTCCTGAAAGAGCCAAAACAGCTTTTGATAAGAAGTCCTGAAACATTTGATTTTAGTGTTTTCAGTTCAAGTACAACTGTACGCATTGTACAAAAGTCTTTAATTGAATTTGAGCACAAAAACAATGAAACGCTCTGTACGTTTGAAAAGTTGGTTTAAATTATGCACCCTAAAAATGAACTTTACTTCAAGACCATGTGAATAAAAATAGTATTAGAAACATTATAAACTTCAACCAAACATAAACAACTGTATCCCACATTTTGTTTGAAATTTTTAAAAATTGTTCTTCTTTTCTTCTTTTTGATGAAAATACTTTTTCATGTATTTACATTTTCTTTGGTGGGTTATAAATAGGTAGCTAGAATTTTAGCAAAAATTGCCACCCACTCTTTTTGCATAACTACATTTTCTGCTTTCTGTTTTAGCACACATTTATTTGTTAATTTTATCAATTTATTTGTTCTTTTTAATCTTTTATTTCTCTTTTACTGCTTCAACTGCAATTACAAAGACACTATAACTGTTGCTACTACAATTACTGACTTATCTAATGCTGTTGCATACATCATAAAATTGTAAATAATACTCATTTGCATTTATTGGACATAGATGCTTACTATTATGTTTTTTTTAATGAAACACCCTTCTGCAACTTTTCCATAATGGGTAGAATATTGGCAAATGCACTGTGAATACAGTTGTCCTCTTTCATGATTAGTAAATATTATTCAGGATCTATGGGAAGAAAAAAAATAAAGGCATTGGGAACATCATAACTGGTGTAAAGTCCAACCTCTCCCCTTATTCAAGAAAGTAAAGACTCAAAACTAGAGAGGGGGTTGTGGCCAAACACCATGGCAAAACTGGGTTCCTTGTGCTCTCCGGGGGATTCCGATACCCACACCACTTGGGAGACCTGATTCAGTCAGAACCAGGTTGGAACCACCCTGGAAGGGTGGTGAAGAAGGGAGACAGCATCAGGTTTTCTGGGAGGGGTGGCACTGTTTCGTCTTATGAACTTTTCGCCTTACGAACCTACCTCCGGAACCAATTAAGTTCGTAAGACGAGGTATTACTGTACAACCTTTTTACAAGTCAATTAAGAGAAATATGCAAAACGTACAACACAATAATAATGGGGTACTTTAACTACCCCGACATCAACTAAAAAAATAACTCAGCACCAAGCGAAAAGTCAAATAGATTCTAAACCAGCCTTGCAGATAACTTTGTAGCCAAAAAAGTGGAAGCAGGAACTAGAGGGACTGCAACAGTAGACCTTATACTTACAAACAGGGAAGAAATGATAGAGAGAATTGAAGTAGAAGGGATGTTAGGAGAGAGTGTCCACATCATCCTAAAATTCAATATAATGCAATCACTAACTCCTGGGCCCAACATCGCTAAAGTCCCAGACTTCAATAAACTCAGAGACAACCTGGGAAAGATCCGCTGGAAGGAAATCCTAAAGGGTAAATCCACACAAGAAGCTTGAAAGACCTTAAAAACACAATCATAGATGCCCAACACAATACAATCCCTATGAAAAAAAACCCAGGAAAACTAAAAAGAAACCAGCATGGCTAAACAAAGACCTCGCAGACAGTCTAAATGAAAAAAAGTCAAATATAAAAAATGGAAAGAAGGACACATAACCAAGGCAGAATTTCAACAAACAGCCAGAATCTGCAAACAAAAAATAAGAACAGCAAAGGCCCAACATGAACAATACCGTGCAATGAAAGTCAATGACAACAAAAAAAGTTTCTTCCAGCACACAAACAACAAAAAGAAATTCAAGAAAATGGTTGCCACACTAGAAAGTGAAGAGGGTAAAGAAATCACAGACAACAGAGACAAAGCACAGCTGTTCAATGCCTATTTCACATCAGTTTTCAAACAAAAAGAAACCACCAACCAACTAACCTACAATACAGCTGCCAAAAACAGCTTTGGAACCAAACTCAATACAAATAAAAACACAGTAAGGGACCACTTGTGGGAACTCAATGAAATTGCCAGAACCAGACGGACTACACCCAAGAATTCCAAAAGAACTGGCAGACACCATCGTGGAAACACTACTCCTTATCTATCAAAAATCCTGAAACACAGGAGAACTACCAGAAGATTGGAAATGAGCTAACGTCCTCCCCATCTATAAAAAAGGGGGGGGAAACCAGATCCATGCAACTACAGACCAATCAGTCTGACTTCTATACCTGGAAAAATACTGGAAAAAATAATCAAAAAACAGCTTTGCCACTACCTAGAAACAAACAAGATAATAACTAACAGCCAACCTGGCTTTGTCAGGAACAAATCATGTCAAACCAATCTCATATCATTTTTCAACACCGTGACCAAATCAATAGACCAGCATAATGCAGTAGACCTGGACTTTAGTAAAGCTTTCGATAAAGTTGATCACAACCTCCTACTCCATAAACTAGAAAAAACAGGATACATTACAGCACATGTAGATGGATAAAACTTTGGGTGACCAACCGCACCCAACGAGTTGTCCTCAACGGCTCCAAGTCCACATGGAGGGAGGGAGGCAGCTGGGTACCACAGGGTTCTGTACTGGGCCCAGAGGTCTTCAACATTTTCATTAATGATCTAGACCAGAGAATAGAGGTGGAGCTAATTAAATTTGCAGATGACATCAAGCTGGCGGGGGTAGCCAACACTCCAGAGGATAGGCTCAAAATACAGAAAGGTCTCAATAGATTAACACTGTGAGCCCAAACTAACAAAATGATGTTCAACGTCGAGAAAAGCAAAGTCCTACACCTAAAGACACACATACAAACTGGAGAAGCCACACTTAGCAGTAATAACTGTGAAAGAGATCTCGGAGTCTTGGTGGATAACCAACCAAATATGAGGCAACAATGTGCAGCAGCAGCTAAAAAAGCCAAAACAATCTAAGCTGCATCAACAGAGGGATATACTCCAAGACTAGGGAAGTACTAATACCAATGTATAATGCTGTAGTCAGACCACACCTACATTCGGGTCTGGTCATAGAAACACTGGAAAGGGTACAGAAGAGAGCAACCAAAATGATAAAGGGACTAGTAACCAAGACATTTGAAGAGAGGTTGCTGAAACTGAGCATGGATAGTCTAGCGAAAAGAAGGACCAGGCGGGACATGATAGCAGTATTTAATTAA